>NC_054537.1:70528644-70566144 GCF_017654505.1 Polyodon spathula
TAGAGTTAGAGATTTCCAGTTACGTATTTATCATTCATACAATTCCCAAAAATAAAGTGAAATATATCATTTATTTCTAGGTTGTGATTCTTTGTTTTTACTTGCATTTTTTCTCAACTAATGTACAAATGCTGTGGCTGCTATTAGCTGTAGCCTCGGTCTATTTGACTTAGTTTTACCTCAGTTTGGCTGTCCTGTTGAGAAGAGCAACTTGATTGGTCTTCCTGCCATTCAGTGTGTTAAATCCAAGTCTTGAGTGTGTGTCTGGTGCCGTTGACTTGCTGCTATTAAAATCTACCCTTTTAGAAACTAAGAATATTGTTTGACATGTATTTTGTAGAAACATTATGAAAGTGCAAGAATCCTTTGGTACTGGTGCATGGTAAAGCAGTGTTCATTTTAATTAGATCTGTACAGTAAATGCAATAGTGCATTAGCATTTTTCATACCCCCCCCCCCCCCCCCCCCCCCCCCCCCCCCCCCCCCGCCTTTGTGACCGGTCTTACAAACACTGCCAGAATGTTTGAGAGAGGACAGAATTGATAGTTAACATTTTACCACAATGGATTGTATTGTAACATTGGGAAAATTTCGAAGCTTTAAAAATATTTAAATAAAAAAAATTATTATTTTATAGTGTGTGTGTGTGTGCGCATGAAAGTAAATTTGTGTTTTGGGAATAAAGGCAGAAGAGGTTTTGATTTTCAGATTTGGGTGTTTTTTTTTTTTTTCAAAAATAACTTGTGTACAAAATGTAAAGAATACAAATTATTGTAATCTCGCTTTGTATTTTGTTCAATGAACAGGGAAATGCCTTTATGTCCTTTCTGTAAATACAACTATCAGTGAACAGTGTGACCAAGAGGTGTCATTCTTTACCTTCGAAGAGGATGCCGTGTAGAAATTGTTTTTATAAACTGAAGGTTTGAAATTGCCAAACCTTGAATAAGAGCAATAAAAAAATATGAAGCAAACTTGTGTCTGGAGATTATTAAGACATGGGTGTTGTGAGGTTTGTGTTACTGATTTGGTGCATTCCTGAATCTCAGTAGTGTAAGGGGATAGACGGAGGCAGACTGTAGCGATGGATTCAATTGTAAGGCATGCAGACAGGAAGGGACTCAGTAAACTGGAGTTGTGACTGTACCTGGTGATAGTTGAAGATGTGCTCGAAAACTGGTTAAAAACAGTAATTGAGTGGTGTAAAATCTTGGAGTACCACAAGGGTTGGTACTTGAACCCTTACTGTTCCTCGTTTATTCGAATGGCTTACACAGTGCAAGATTGTTAAATTTGTAGATACCAAACTTGAGGGAGTAATGGTTCAAAGGTTTTGAATTTGCTGTGTAACTGGGCAAACTTGTGGCATATTGGGCATAATAATTAAGTTGATGGAAATGGGGAATAAAGACTGAAAATGATCAGGGGCGGGGCGGGGGGGGTGGACTCATTAAAACTCCCTCACCCATGTGGTGAAGCAAGTAAAAATCATTTGTTAGGCTACATTGTCAATAGTGTGGAATATAAGTCTAGGGAAGTTATGCTGAGATTATACAATGCCCTAGTAAAGCCCCACTATGAAAAACTGGGTAACTAGGCAGACCCCAGGACTTAATGACATGAGCTATGTCATTAAAAAAGATTAAAATAATTAAATCTCTTCATCTAGAAACAAAAAAAAAGGGAAAGAAGGGACTTTATTAAAGTCTATAAAACCATAAATGGTATAGTTAACCCAAGACACTGCTTCAGATTTAGCAGAGTATAACAAGAGGCCATAAATGGAAGCTGATTAAAGTTTAGAATAGAAGGTAGGAAGCACTTTTTATGCAGAGTTAAAAATGCACATGCAGATATGCAAGTTTATCATGGAGACAGACTGGTGCCTTCAGATTCCACTTTCAATAGCTTGTCCTAAAGTATTACCAGACCAAATCAGCAGAATTATATAAGCTTGATGTGTAGAAATTTAAGTGTGACAATACTGAAGGTTGCACAGATAGCCTCTACACTTCCAGGATTTGTGCATTAAATAACTTGTGGTAAACAATGTCCATTGGCAAGTTTTCATAAGAATTTGCCATGGGTTTCCCTAAATAATTGAAGGAAATGAAAGAGAGGCACACCATCTCCTTATAGTCTGTGATTTTGCACTACATGACTTGGTTCCTAGTTTCATCACAATGGACTAACTTCTCTAGATACAGTGGCTTGCAAAAGTATTGACCACCCCTTGGCATTTTTCCTATTTTGTTGCCTTACAACCTGGAATTAATGGATTTTTTAGGGGTTTGTCTCATTTGATTTACACAACATGCCTACCACTTTGAAGATGCAAAATATTTTTTATTGTGAAACAAGCAAGAAATAAGACAAAAAAACAGAGAACTTGAGCGTGCATAAGTATTCACCCCCCCAAAGTCAATACTTTGTAGAGCCATCTTTTGCAGCAATTACAGCTGCAATTCTCTTGGGGTATGTCTCTTTAAGGTTGGCACATCTAGCCACTAGGATTTTTGCCCATTCTTCAAGGCAAAACTGCTCCAGCTCCTTCAAGTTGGATGGGTTCCGCTGGTGTACAGCAATCTAAGTCATACCATAGATTCTCAATTGGATTGAGGTATGGGCTTTGACTAGGCCATTCCAAGACATTTAAATGTTTCACCTTAAACCACTCGAGTGTTGCTTTAGCAGTATGCTTAGGGTCATTGTCCTGCTGGAAGGTGAACCTCTGTCCCAGTCTCAAATCTCTGGAAGACTGAAACAGGTTTCCCTCAAGATTTTCCTGGATTTAGCGCCATCCATCATTCCTTCAATTCTGACCAGTTTCCCAGTCCCTGCCGATGAAAAACATCCCATAGCATGATGCTGCCACCACCATACTTCACTGTGGGGATGGTGTTCTCGGGGTGATGAGAGGTGTTGATGGCCAAAAAGTCTCATCTGACCAGAGTACCTTCTTCCATATGTTTGGGGAGTCTCCCACATGCCTTTTGGTGAACACTAAACGTGTTTGCTTATTTTTCTCTTTAAGCAACTCTGGCGACTCTTCCATAAAGCCCAGCTCTGTGGAGTGTACAGCTTAAAGTGGTCCTATGGACAGATACTCCAATCTCCGCTGTGGAGCTTTGCAGCTCCTTCAGGGTTATCTTTGGTCTTTTGTTGCCTCTCTGATTAATGCCCTCCTTGCCTGGTCCGTGAGTTTTGGTGGGTGGCCCTCTCTTGCCAGGTTTGTTATGGCGCCATATTCTTTCCATTTTTTAATAATGGCTTTAATGGTGCTCTGTGGGATGTTCAAAGTTTTGGATATTTTTTTATAACCCAACCCTGATCTGTTTGGAGAGCTCCTTGGTCTTCATGGTGCCACTTGCTTAGTGGTGTTGCAGACTCTGGGGCCTTTCAGAACAGGTGTATATATACTGAGATAATGTGACAGATCATGTGACACTTAGATTGCACACAGGTGGACTTTATTTAACTAATTATGTGACTTCTGAAGGTAATTGGTTGCACCAGATCTTATTTAGAGGCTTAATAGCAAAGGGGGTGAATACATATGGACGCCCCACTTTTCCATTATTTATTTTTTAGAATTTTTTTAAACAAGTTATTTTTTTCATTTCACGTCAGTCAGACGGACAAAAATACAGCCTCCAAATACCCTGATATATTGTACAACTTGTGCTAAAGAAGGAACTATTTCTGCATAATTAGAAATTGACACACTTTACACTTTCCTCTACAGTACTTAGGTTTCATTGCCTTGTGGTAACTGTCTGCTGCAAAATGGTTGAGTATATATGCAGAATGTATATGGAAATGTTGTTGATTAGGGCCTACATATTACAGTGGATATATTGTGAAGTTATTATTGATTAAATTAAACAATGACTTTGTATATGATGTTAAAAGGCGGAATAAACAACCTGTTTATAAATCATGTGTAAGAATTGATGTGGTCATACAGTACTATGTTGTTACATGGTATTGCCATGAAATACTCATTTTAAGTAGTTGTGTTACTTTTATTTTCTTGCTGTTATCCTATAAAGGACCTTTTAGATAACTTTATTTGTCCAAACTAGTTATAGTGTATTAACATTTTCTCCATTATTGTACATACTAACACGGAGCAATTCTAAACTGGAGGCTGGCAGTTTGCTCGGAACATTGAACATTGCTGCCCCCTTCTGTTCAACTCTTAACGTTTCCATTGTGCAACTACATTAGCAAGAGTGATATTGCTGCAGAACATTACATGCTACAACCCGATCGCATAATAAGGGTGATGAATTTAGGTACTAAGTTTATTTCATAACAGTCACCTAACCCTAAAACTAAGGTTCGTTGGGTATTGGACGTGACTTTAAATGCACACAACAATAAGCTAACCTTAAACCTAAGGGTCATTGCGTGTTGGCTGTGGATCACCAGCTATATTCTCACAGGGTAATCACAATGTTCAGTGTTGTCCGTCTCCCACACCCTGTTTATGGTCACGTGGTAGGGGTGTGGCGGGTGAATGAAGCACGACATAAATTACCAGTTGCGCACCCAGAACTAGCCCATGTGAGCTCCCTGCGAGAGCCTTCTTTCTGCAGCAACATACACTTGACTTTAACAAGTTACTGTGTTCGAAATGCAGCATTCTTCTGTAAACACGTTCTTAATGTAATAACATGCATGTTTTATGATTATATGTTGAGGTACGCAAATGTGTTGAGTTTAAGAATACAAGTTTATATCTAGATTTACAGAAGATTAAAACGACACTTAACAATGATCTTATTGTAGTAATACAAACAATATTACTAAAATGTTTGTATTTATTATTACCAAGGTTTAGAAAACATGTTCATTAGTTTAATAGCATCCTCACACACCTTAGTGTTTTGCTGGGGAATTACGTTTTTCTGGTCACAACACAACAAATTTGCTTCCTGTTTTACAATAGCAGTGCAACTGAGCGTCACTTTTCTGCACATACAGTAGCCGACTTTTTTCTAAATGTGGGAATGAAATAGCGTTTTGTGGCAGGATAAATTGACTTCACCCGAATCAAGAAGACCTGCAAAAAAAAAAAAGGGACTGGATCTTTCAACATGCCACTCATCAAACTGTATGGCAGAATCGTGGACCATTCTGTGGCTGTGTTGGCTCAGTTCTACCAAAAACAAACTCTTAATAAACCCCATGCATATTTTGTTATCATTCGACGTATATCAGGATTTAATAACATCTGTCATATTGAATATAATCGTTTTAATGCAGCCTGTCAAATGTTCCCGCTCAAAGGCTCCCCCAAGCTTTGCTGCCTTTGCGTCTGTGACAAGTTTGGCTTTTAACGGATGCCGTAGCAAGAAGAGGTCAGAGGGAAATCCAATATGGTAGAGTCCAGTTAAAACACGTCTGAGAAGAGAGAAAACTATCCTGCAAACCCGAACCTGTGAAGACAACGTATATCCCTGTGGACATTATATTAAAGGACTCTTCTCACCTTAGCTGGGGAAACTTTAAATACTAGAGGTGAGGTGTGTTTGTGCATGCTACAGTTAAACTGCAACACGTGTGCGCAACTGCCTGTTTGTTTTGCTTCGGAAATGCGTGGCAATGCCAATTAATAAGTATTTAACACTGTAAAAGTTACATCAACGTGTGTTTTTGTGCAGTCATTTCCGAGTTAAAATAAACACGTAATACAAAAAGCAATGCACAGGTAGCTATTTTCCAGTACCGGTAAGGGGATGGGAAAATCGTGGAATTTCTAGGATTGTCTTGCTGATTTAAATTAATTATCAGCTAATAAAAATTAAATGCATGTTTAAAACAAACGATGCATCTGTAGAGCACCGTACTGTCTTTCAAGTTAAAATGAATGCAATATTTTATTTTATAACTCAATATATAATATAAATATATATATATATATATATATAGGAGTCCATCTCATCCATCCATCTAAGTGAGTAACCATATCAGCACTATCTGTATAGACCAAGTGGAGGTGGCAGTACAAGGTAATATTTTATTTTGAGTGTTCTAAATAAGCAATTAATATACAATTAACCATTTGCTGTAGTTTAGTTATAGTATATTAACCAGTCAGTAGATATACCATGCATGTATCTATCATTATTAGACTGCCATTTGAGCTCATATTTTATGTGTACGTTGAGGGTTTTTTGACACTTGATAGTTAACTGCTACAGTAAAACCATGAATAGGTTAGTGCTTACCATAATCTTGCCTGTGAGGTGGTGGCGTCTTCCCATATGCGTGCGCAACGGATGCTCTTGCCGATGATTTGTCATTGGAGTACTGTGTTTTTTTTGCTTTTTTTTTTTGTTTGTTTTGTTAAGCACTTGTTACATTTAAGCACAAAGTGACATTAATGTGACCCTTTCTGCTTGGCTTTGCTTTACTTCCTTGGACTTAAAACGGAGCGTATGGCTTGCATACACCTCTGCTACTGTATATAGCAGGAGGATGGGGAATTAGTGTAGAGTGGCCAGAAAGCTTCAACGAGGGAAGGAACTTATACTTACCTTGGCACTGGTATAACCAACAATTATGATGAGGCAGCGTGCACAGAAGGAATAATGTATAAAATATTTATATTGATCTACCAGTGGAAATCGTTAATTTTGATCAACAACGGGCCTGTAAGATTATAAAAAGTGTAAAATGTATGTATAAACATTGACATTTTCTTGTTTTTCAGACCATGCAGGCTGCTTGTGATTCAGTACTAGATGACATTGAGGATATGGTGTCTGCACAAGATCCCAAACCACATGACCGTCAGTTTGCAAGGAAAAGCATTGTTCCTAGAGCCAGCAAAAGAAGACAACAGACTGAAGACCCCCAGGCTGATAGGTAATGGGTGCTCTTAAACTTCCTGGTGAAGGGGTAGTTTTCAGGTTTAAGATCTATCTATCGATCTATCAATCTATCTCCTGATTTAAACCATATAACATTTAATATTGACCTAAAACAATTTAAAATTGTACAGATGGCCCAAATATAACCTCAGAATGGTTAGGTAACCATGGTATAATAGAAGTTTCATAAAGGAAAAACATTTTCCAACTAATTGCTAGAAAGCTTGCGTAAAGTTTTTCATGCAAAATTCAAGCTATTTTTAAAACCTATATTGTTTTTAATTCATGCACTATAACTCAGGTACTCGCTTGAAGTAAGCAGTTTTTATTGTATGACATATTTCATCACTATGCCATTCCAAGGGTTTGGAATTATTTTAAAGTACATAAAAAAAAAAAAAAAGTAAATTCCAAAGTAATTCAGTTTGTAGCTCTGCAGTACAAAAAAATACACAATGTATTAGCACTGGTGTTTTTCCATTGTTTAGGTTTATACTGTATGTATTGTGCACTTGAAATAAAATATACAGTTATGATGCAAAATACGATAACTGTCCTGAGTTCACTAAAAACACCACAGACACATTTTTGTAAGGATTCTTTTTGACAAGCTCTTCCCTTGAAGATCTGAATGCTCAGTTTTCAAAAAAGCTGCTTTTATTTTATTGAAATTTTTGGTGTGTGTGTTAAATACTTTTGAGAGCTTTGTGGATGACAAATGTGCTGTATTTTGAAAGGGATTACAGTACCCTACTCATGACGATATGTAAATATAATACACATTTTAGACCTGCAATGTAACATATAAACATGCATTCTCTAGTCAAGCTCCAGCACTCCAGTTTTATAAAAGATTCATTCATCTGAATAAGGACTTTTGGCACAAGCGATATTCCATGCCATGCAAAACTTGCTTGAGTAGGGTGGTCAAACATATTTTTAGATTTCAACAAACAAAACCCCAAAAATAGGTTATAAATAGTTTTTACTTAAACTCATCTTAATGCTTTTTTTATGCGCCAAATTCAACTGCATTTCCTGCCTGGTGGCCATCTTGGATTTAAGTTTTTTTTTGTGAATGTGCTGCTGTTACTTCATTAAGTACTCACAATCCACATAAAATACAGCGTCATATTTTTAAGTTCTTGGGCAAAATGTAGTTGTATACTTTGCGTTGACCTGTGATTGTGAAGTTGACCTCTGACTTAACAAGACAGCAATACTGAGGATGAATCTTAGATTTCCTCTCAAAACTGTGCAGGGCTGTACATTTAGATTTTTTACTACTGGCCCCTTGGGCCACTGAGGTAGTGTTTTTACTGACACAGATACAATTTTAACTGGCCCAATAAGTACAAAACTGTATTACCCTGCTCGGCAAGTTAATAGCAGAGTAATGTATTAGTTTGTGTGTTAGCGCCATTAAAAAATAAATATTTGTTAAACCTTTTTGTAGATTTAACATGTTTTAATGAGAAGACAATGTATCAGTAATGTTATCTGCAATAAATCTGTCCAATATTTCATTTTTAAACTATTGTGTTATTTTATATACTGTTATTTTGGCTTCAGAGTTGCTATGGCATCAGTAAATTTAAAGGAAAAAAAAAAAAAAACTTCCCAGTTTTTCACTGTGGAAATTTGGTAATCCTAATGGACAGTGAAAGAAACTGAAGTTCTTGTAGAAATTTTGGCCAGACACCAAAATCTTACAGAATTTGACAAATAAAAAAATAGTAAAATATAGTAAAATCTTTTCTCAAATTACTTTGTTTAATGCCGACATTTGGAGAATCATGCAGAATTTTCAGAATCCTACTTTCAAGAAATGTATTCATTAAATTAGTGAAGTGCTCCCCCGGTGCTTTCTTCCACAGCAATATGTAAGAATCTAAAACATGCACTGTTAAAAACCAGAGCAATACATCAATAGCTGCCGTCTTTCAATATGCCTTGCAGGACATTGGTTCATACACCATATAAACGAGCCGAGTGCACTTGCAAACTGCATTGTGAACACAAATGGACTCTTTCCTGAAAAAAACCCGGGGGGAAAGAAAATGCAAAAAACTTTAGCTCACACGCATATTCTTTTATTATGGTTTTTCATTTTTTTATGTTTAGTAATGTGTACGGTAACCAAAGAGAGCCCAGAGTGTCTTCTGTACAAGTGGCTAAGCGAAGCCTTTCAGTATATGCTGTTGTATTATTTCAACCATTTAACATGCACACATTGCCGTGCTTGTCACGAAATGAAAATACTGTAGTCAAGATTTGAAAGTATGTGTACAAATGACTCGTTTTTTTTTTACACTCGAACCCACAACCGCGCTGTTACCGGGTAAAGTATTTATACTAATCCTAATAATAAACACTATTCGAACAATAATCATAATAAAAATAAGCGTTCTCAGATCGTTGTCGCTTGTAGCCTCTCCCAAGTCAGCACCAATCTTCCTGCTGATACGAACGGGTCCTGTAAAGATTGTGAATGGCATTTCTGACCTGAACGCATTGTATCCCAAACAGTGTTCCCTAAGACTAAAATGCATGCATTTTTCACAGTAACTAGTAACAACCTTCGCACTCAGTTTATTAACTTTCGCAAGTTATTATCATAAATATCAACCTCAATCGAGACTCCAGGCTCTCGAAGTAAACCTATTATTTTGAGACCATTCTTACAAAGCATTAACTGTCTCTGATTTCCCTCACATTACTAGTGCAGAGCTCGCTCGGGCACCAGCGAATCTACTGGTACAGCGTGGGCGAAGCAGGCTTCTGGTGATTCTGCCACTGTAGAGAGTGCTACTCATGAACTTTACAGTTTTTATGTCATCATATAATTGGATACTAAAATCAGTGAAGCACAATCTTCCTGCATTATTTAGAAATATTAATACTCCGCTAAACTTAAATAAAAATCACAATACTCACACTTTGATGGTTTTTGTTTTATTTCCCTTTTAAAAAATGACTATTTCAGAACTCATCTGAAGCGTTTTGAAACTGGTAAAAATGTAATCGGCACATTAGTGAAATACACATTTTAAATGTATAGTAATTGAAGACATACCATGTCAGTTTGTTTTGAGAGTTTATTCATTATGTGACTTCACTCCATGTCTGCTGAAACGCAACAAAAAAAAAAGCAATGTTTGAGTAAGACAAAGTTCAAATAAATCCTGTCTATATGAGGATGGTGTGATAATATTCTTCCACGCTACCTGCCTTTTTCTATGAAGCTCTAATTAGCAATTTTAGACCATGGCCGTTTCTTAATTGAATAATATTTTCTGAAGACGAAAAAATGTAATTGTAAAATAAAGTAATATTACATTACTGTAATAAATTAATGACTTGGATTGCATTATTGAGGAGTTTGCTGGTAAAACGAGTGATCAGGAGAGGATTTATGAGTATGTATGTTTATAAAGGTATGTGAAAAATACAGCGAACAAGGGGTGGGGCTTGGCTGGAGATATAGTACTGTGTCCTTTTGCGATTCAGTGCCTTTTAAACCTGTTTTACTCTGAAAAAAATATATTTTAAACAGCGTGTGTAAAATAAACGGTGCATGTGAAAATAAACTGGACCTGACTTGCCTGACAAGCACTGAATAAATGGACTGCAAAGGGTTAATTCACTGACACAATACTCCAAAACAATAATCCAAACAGAAGGCACAAAGAAGAGAAAATAAAGCACTTAACAAAACTACAAAATAAAGATGCTGCACTCTGCAGTGTTTCTCTGACCGTCTCTACCCGCATGGCCTGAGACTCCGACCTACACTATAGTTCCCTCAACTGCGTAGGTTAAAATATACTTTCGGGGGTCTGCCCAAGGTTTCCCTGCTACTGCTGTATTTCCTTTCTTATTTTGTTTATGAGTGGTCTCCTTTTGTTTCTTAGTCTGGCTGCAAAGCTAACGCTGGCTTGTTGATGTCCTGTAGGGGCAGATCTGAGGCAACAACAGAGTGTTAGCCCTATAAAAGAACAATCCCCCCCAAGGCCCACCTCTCAGACATTCAGAGAAAGGGAAAGCCACCCCCCCCCCCCCCCCCCCGTGTCACTTCCATGACTGACAGATCTTCTGAGGCTGCTGCCCTCTTCCTGCAACACTATGCATACGTCAGACTGTCGGCACAGATCTCCTGTTAAACAGTATTGACAACATTCTAGTACTCCAGAATTTTGTAAATGGGCTACTGCTCTCAGATATGTTTATAGTGTAAATAACCCACAACTGATTTATTCCTTCTTGGCTGTCTTTTGTACACGTGAAATGTTTTGTTCATATTGCTGACTACTTTGTCTCTGCCGCCTTTTATGTTAGCTGTCTGGCCTGTTTGTTTCTATGACACAGAGTACCATCTTTTGAATAGCATATGTTCTTCACTTTAAAACAAATAACCTTTGGTTTGTTTTGTCTTTGGATAACATACTCTTCTCCTGGTCTCAGTTGTTATGCTGTGTTTCAGTGTTATCCCTGGTACACAGAAGATCTGGATGCGGACGTGGGGCTGCTCACACAACAATTCAGATGGAGAGTACATGGCTGGACAGCTTGCTGCCTATGGATACAAAATGACAGGTAATACCGGGGTGTATTTATATCTTTGTAAAACTTCCCAATGACAAAGGAAAAATTCCGCAGATATTTAAATATAAACTAGCTGTCTCTGGAGAACATGGAACATGCTTAAAATCCCTTTTATAAAAGTCAAACTGTTCTGAAATAAGCATATGTCACATGGAACACTGTGTTGTGGCATTCTTTAAGAGATTTCCTCACCTGATGTGCAGCTATGATTATTTACTGTCTTCGTAATGACCCGTCCATCAGATCTTAGTTTGCTGCGGATGTAATTTGCCCACACTTGGGGTTACCGGTAGGTGGGATAAATCTGGCCACTGTTTGTTTATGGTAGACAAACTACAATTCGCACAATGTCATACTCTATTTATATAGGACATATTGAACTTAGTTGTGATTTTATTTATTTTTAAAAAATTATCGAAACTCAGTTGTGTTTTATTGACGTAATTTGGCTTTTGGTAAAACCAAATAGTTTAAAACTGAAAAAAGCAACTGCATTTGTGTAGCTAAGGGAACAAGACATGCCATTGTTACTTACGTCACTCATACCAGTGTATTACACAATTAGACACAATGTAGAAAGAATAAAATACTGTTTTTTTTTTTTGTATTTTCCTGGTGCTCCTGTTGTTGTAATCTTATACTGATTTGTCTTGTAAAGTTAGTAACCCAGTAAACACAGCTTATCATGTAATCAAAAATATAAAATAATAAAACAAATTTTATGAAATTTGCATTTTAACAAAATAAAAGGGAATTTGAGTTCCTTTCATTTTCAGCTGTAACGGTGTCATTTAACTTCAAAGCCTGTATAGTCACCACTGTCTTCATCCTCATAAATACTGCCTGGCAAGAGTACTGCTCTGTTTCTTGTTATATTGGCATACATGAATTCCATATGTGTGTTCTTGTTGCCCAACACATTTTGACATTTCAGGGGTTTCCCTTTTGCTTTTCTTTCAGTGTAGGAAGGACATGAAAGACTGAAATAACATTTGTGGCTCAATTTATTTCATGTTTATTTTTACACTTTCTCTAAGTTTCATCATATCTTTATTGAGAGCATCTTTCCCCCTCCAATGATTCTTATTCATTTGAACTTTGGGTGTTTCCGATGTTTTGGATATCGTTGTGACTTTCATTGTTTCCTTTTTCTTTGCTAAACTGATACGTGGTTCTTTCTCATATTTGTCTGTTTCTCATCCCTTCATTGCCTCATTCTTGTGATTCAAATCCACAAACTTAGTTGGGATTTCTGTACAAACAATCCCCAGAACCTCTGAGCCTCTGAGAGTTCAGCTGCCTTCAAATTCACTTTTCAGTGACGATAGATATAATAGGAGCACAAATCGGACCCCCATTACATAGTAGTTACCCTATTTTTTAATTTATAACATAAGAAAGAACATAAGAAAGTTTACAAACGAGAGGAGGCCATTCGGCCCATCTTGCTCGTTTGGTTGTTAGTAGCTTATTGATCCCAAAATCTCATCAAGCAGCTTCTTGAAGGATCCCAGGGTGTCAGCTTCAACAACATTACTGGGGAGTTGATTCCAGACCCTCACAATTCTCTGTGTAAAAAAAAGTGTCTCCTATTTTCTGTTCTGAATGCCCCTTTTTCTAAACTCCATTTGTGACCCTGGTCCTTGTTTCTTTTTTCAGGCTGAAAAAGTCCCTTGGGTCGACACTGTCAATACCTTTTAGAATTTTGAATGCTTGAATTAGGTCGCCACGTAGTCTTCTTTGTTCAAGACTGAACAGATTCAATTCTTTTAGCCTGTCTGCATATGACATGCCTTTTAAGCCCGGAATAATTCTGGTCGCTCTTCTTTGCACTCTTTCTAGAGCAGCAATATCTTTTTTATAGCGAGGTGACCAGAACTGAACACAATATTCAAGATGAGGTCTTACTAGTGCATTGTACAGTTTTAACATTACTTCCCTTGATTTAAATTCAACACTTTTCACAATGTATCCGAGCATCTTGTTAGCCTTTTTTATAGCTTCCCCACATTGTCTAGATGAAGACATTTCTGAGTCAACAAAAACTCCTAGGTCTTTTTCATAGATTCCTTCTCCAATTTCAATATCTCCCATATGATATTTATAATGTACATTTTTATTTCCTGCGTGCAGTACCTTACACTTTTCTCTATTAAATGTCATTTGCCATGTGTCTGCCCAGTTCTGAATCTTGTCTAGATCATTTTGAATGACCTTTGCTGCTGCAACAGTGTTTGCCACTCCTCCTATTTTTGTGTCGTCTGCAAATTTAACAAGTTTGCTTACTATACCAGAATCTAAATCATTAATGTAGATTAGGAATAGCAGAGGACCTAATACTGATCCCTGTGGTACACCGCTGGTTACCACACTCCATTCTGAGGTTTTTCCTCTAATCAGTACTTTCTGTTTTCTACATGTTAACCACTCCCTAATCCATGTACATGTGTTTCCTTGAATCCCAACTGCGTTCAGTTTGAGAATTAATCTTTTGTGCGGGACTTTGTCAAAAGCTTTCTGGAAATCTAAATAAACCATGTCATATGCTTTGCAATTATCCATTATCGATGTTGCATCCTCAAAAAAATCAAGCAAGTTAGTTAGGCACGATCTCCCTTTCCTAAAACCATGTTGACTGTCTCCCAGGACCCTGTTACCATATAGGTAATTTTCCATTTTGGATCTTATTATAGTTTCCATAAGTTTGCATATAATAGAAGTCAGGCTTACTGGTCTGTAGTTACCTGGTTCAGTTTTGTTTCCCTTTTTGTGGATCGGTATTACGTTTGCAGTTTTCCAGTCTGTCGGTACCACCCCTGTGTCAAGAGACTGCTGCATGATCTTGGTTAGCGTTTTGTAAATTACTTCTTTCATTTCTTTGAGTACTACTGGGAGGATCTCATCCGGCCCAGGGGATTTGTTTATTTTAAGAGCTCCTAGTCCCTTTAACACTTCTGCCTCAGTTATGCTAAAGTTATTTAAAACTGGATAGGAACTGGATGACATGTGGGGCATGTTGTCAGTATCTTCCTTTGTAAAAACTTGTGAAAAGTAATCATTTAACATATTTGCTATTTTTTTTTCTTCCTCTACGATTTTGCCATTTGTATCTCTTAAACATTTAATCTCCTCTTTGAATGTTCTCTTGCTGTTGTAATATTGGATTACACATTATTAAATTGCTTCCTAAATATTGTCTTTATTCTAAAGCAGCATTTCCTGGTGAATACATGATAGGATTGACATGCGTGTGAAGTCAACTAACTTGTTGAAGTGCCTTCCTTGCACATTTTGAGATTTAGAAATTCATCACCTCTATAGTCCATAAGGCAGTATTCCAGCCTATGATGAGTGGGGTAGGGATTTAATGAGTCGTCTTACAAGTCCTCTGACCTGTTTACCCTTTTCTCCAGATGGAAATTGGTAAAACGTGGGGTTGGGAAATTTGAGGTACAGAGGTTAACAGGAGGGATATTAAACTTGCACATAGTCTTTCATTTGAAGTCCGCAGGGCACTTTGATTTTTACTGCTTGGGAGTTTAATATTAGCAAGTGTCAGGATGATAAATATGGTGGTTCTCCCTCAGGATAATAGGTGAAGGTAGTCGGTAATTTAAAAGTTTAAATGGTCTTTTAAATAATAGATTAGAGATCCAGCAAACCTATATGTGTGTGCGATTTTAGTTCTACAACAAAAATCTCCTTTTACCTTAGTAGGCAGTGTTTTTGTTTGGTCTGCTATTGAATTTATCATATTCAGGATCCAGTGTGGTGCTTGAACAGATTATTGGAATTGCTGAGAAATAACGAAGTAGAAATAAATACATTTACTAAGGAATGGTGAATATGTGAAAATAATCAACTGTTACGAGAAACTGTTATTTGAACAACGATACGCTACTTTTTTTTTTCACACTTAACATTTTCAGTTTGACTAATACACATTCAAAATGCCAGTGAGATTCCACCTCCTCTTGGCAATAAAATAGGAGTATTAACAATGTAATTGACTTCATAAGAGCACAATAAACATGGACAGCATTTTTTTTTTCAGTGTTGAAAATAAAACTGGGTGGTATTAAATTAGGCTACAGCTTGCTTTAAGTACACCTGTGTGTGTAAAAGTCTGTACATACAACGAATCCTGGGCACGACCCCTCCCCCCCCCCTTCTATCTATCTGTCTATCTATCTAGCGCATGACAGCGTTTGATTTTAGTGGTGTTATGCAGTGCAGTGTTAATATTAGATAAAAGCATACGCATAATTATGACTCATTTCGTTTAGGGATAGGCTACAGAGAGAAGTGCGCTTAACTTTTGGATTGGTTCAGTTGGCTGCTGTTCGTTTAATACGTCACCCGGGATATGGATTATTAAGACAATTCAACCAATCCTAATGGTAAAGTACCTTCCGTACTAGCCTTGTGAGACTGAGGTGTTTGACAACGAGTGACTCCAGCTCCATTAAACCATTGCTAAACAATACCTCCTTTAACAGAGTTTGACTGGGCCTTTTCAAAGCAAATGTGATTTTAAATGGTTCCTCTGATTTTCTGTTGAATGATCTATGGTTGGCCTAATTTAAAGGTTTTATGTTAATCGGTCCTCAAAATGTAATTTGCTGTTGAGGTCTATTATAAGAGTAGGGATAATTAGTCTGAAGTGAACCAGAAAACACTAGGAGGTGGAGGAAACTGGGATATGATAAATAGGGTCTTTTGTGCATATAAAAGTAAGGTTAATGGTAATGTTTTGGCTGCTGTAAATTATCAACTGACTCTGCAGATGTCTGGTAAAGGTCAAGCAGCTAAAATCTCTCTACTAGATTTCATGAATTTCTACAAGAAATGCAAGAGCAGAAACATACTTTTAATTGTTAAAGATTTTTACTGTAGCTGGTTTCACAGCCCCCCCCCCCCCCCCCCCCCAACTGAGGCAAATCTCACTGCCATAGGAAGATGGTCCAAGATTATGATTGCAAATCTTCTTCTGAAGCCTAGGCTAAAGCATATAGGAAATAGAACTCACAAATGTCTAGACAATTAAAGAAGTGAAATGGGAAACCTCCCAGTTTCAAAATCTGTTTCTGTCAAAACATGATCTTTGATTTAATTTGAAGTTTTGTAAGTGAATTCCTCAAGTCTAAATAAGGCTCACAGTACTTAATCAACTTAAATCTTTGTCTCTTGTTAGCTTTACTGAAACTGGTTGTCAGCAGTTTTCTAATTATGCTTTACTACACATGGTTTTAAAAGAAAACAGAACAAAAACAACTAAATCCTCAATGCTATGAAGTTTTGCATTCAAAGATCTGAAGCATATTGCTGGGCCTCGGACAGTGGCTGGACTCCAGATAGTTGTATTGTACTGTATTGTTTTGTTCTGTAATGTATTTTGACGCAATTTAATGTGTCCCAGTTATAAATTAGGTTGAGGTAAAGTAATTTTGTATCTGGATGGTATTGTAGTCTATATCGTTGCTGAAGTATACATCTGTAAATATGTCTGTAGCAGGGCGGTAGGAAAGCCCTGCTGTTTAATCGTAATTTTTGTTTATTTTTAGAACGGGGTCTCCCTCTCCACCCCTGTGTTAATTTATATTTGTTTATTGTTTTATATTTGCGTCTAGATGACGGCGAACCACCGTGCGTTTTGTTTTGCAGCATGGATGGGAAGCCCCATCCGCATTAAAAACTTGTGCAGAAGGTGGCCATCTCCCGAATTAAGTGATTCATTTGTTGCTAATTGGGAGATGGTCACCTGTATAAATATCTGCAGCTGTCTTCACTCCGGGTGGCTGTACGGAGGAGAGCAAGCGAGAGCGAGCGAGCGCGGAGAGAAATCTAAAATCTAAAATAATATAGGATCAGTGACAGCAATCTGCCCAGCCTGACCTGTATGTGCAGTTTATTTTGTGTTCATGATCTGTTGTTTTGAATATTTTTTTTGCTCTGTGAGCACAGTGTTATTTTAGTTTAAATATTTTATTTGCCACTGCACCGTACCCATCTGTTGTTCCTCCTTCTGGTCTGAGTGACCGCAACGCCATTTCCTTCCACGTGTGGTGTCAGAAGTAGGATGAGGAAGAGGAATGAAGGATGGGAGGAAAGAAAGAGGAGGAGCTGCAAAAAGCAGCAGCAGAGGCAACAGCAGTAGCTGCAGCAACCGCAGCAGCAGAAGAGGTGGTGGACCCGGGCTCCAACTCTGTTTGGACCTCTGGACTGGGCAGCCGAGCAGGAAGAATGGAGGGCTGAAGGGGCCCCCATGTGCGGAGCCTGTGGTGAGTTTGGTCACGTTCGGGAGGACTACCCCTATGGCGACCCCCAGTATGAGGAGGCCTGGAACCAGGGTCTGGTTGGGGATGCGGCAGTGTGGTTGTGGGTGATAGACCAGACTCCGCCAACGCCCAAGAGGGAGGATCCCGAACAGCCACAGCCCAAGCCTGCCCCAGTGGAGGAGGAGTGCCTGCTGGTCCCACCACAGCCACTCGAGGAGAACAGCTGGGAAGCCTTCCTTCAAGCCATAGAGGTGACACAGGAGTGCTACCTCTGTGGGGAGTGAGGGCACTTTCCACTCAACTGCCCCCTCCCACTAGAAGAATATCTGCTGGTTCTGCCACCTCCACCAAGAGGGGAGGAGCCCGAGCGTCCTGCGCCTGAGTGGGAGGAGCCCGAGCGTCCACAGCCCAAGAAGGGGGAGCCGGTGCGTCTACAGCCCAGGTACCCACTAGCAGGGAGAATGCCTGCTGGTTCCACCTCCACCTCAGTGGGAGGACTGCTTGCCACTCCCACCTCCACCAGCAGAGGGAGAATACCTGCTAGTCCCACCTCCACCTCCATGGGAGGACTGTGTGCAACTTCTCCCTCCACCAGCAGAGGGAGAATACCTGCTGCTGTTGTTCCTCCTTTTGGTCTGAGTGACTGCAACACCATTTCCTGCCACAGTGTCACTCATACATTCTAGTAAAACCGGCTATGAACATTCTTTCGTACAAGTTATTTGGAGCATTATTTGTAAATATGTAAACCGGATTTCCAATAAACTGCTTATTCACTGGAAATTTAGATAACGGGATCCTGAAATGTGACTTCAGTTGGTGCAAGTAGCATATACAATGGTTAAATAATCCTTTAGTGTGTGGTGTTTGCCTGTGAGACTGACCATGATTGGTATGTATAGGGTTTGTTGTATATTAATATAAAATAAACTTGATTACACTGTGTTTGTATTTAACAGTATAAACAATAAAAAGTATGTCTTTGTGAACAAATGTGAATTTTTTAATCCCATGATATCACAATATGGCAATTTATTATAGATATCAAAATATCAATTATTGGTGCCTATCCCTAGTTTTAGAGTAACATATTTATTTGTGAGACGACTTGAGTTCTTTATTGAATAAACATCATGCCATCTGTTAAGTGTGCTATGGGTGGAAGGGGCTTTAAGGCTCAGTAAGGTGGTTCTGGACCACGTAGTGGTAAACGCTACAATACAGAGCAGAAGCAGTCTTCACCCAGTTCGACCAATATTTCTTCGGATAATATGTAGATATTAAAATTGTCTGCCTTCAAGGTGAGCACACTGTGGCCCAGTGCTATAAGAACTGAGTTACTGTTGCTTTGATGGTTTGTTGGTTTTACATTTGCCACTAGCTGAATATGGTCCAGTTACCAACCCTAATAGAATATCAGAATAAATAATGCATGCTGATAGTCAATAATACTGTAACTATTGTCTATACTTCATTGTGGGTGCTTTCCCATTTTATAGGGGTTATTTAATCTAGGACTTTGACAAAAGAGAGAACAAGGAGCTTTGTTTTACATTTGAAGTATTTGCAAATAATACTTTCAACAATACTGGTAATTTAGTAGTTAAATACCTTGCTGTGTTGTAATTAAATATTTTAGAGGAAAAAATACAAGACAGTACAATCAGAAAAGTGCACCTGTGGAAGAATCCACATGGTGGCAGTAGAACGTCCAACAATGCCTGTACCTCGTTTATATCATTCCACAACATGAACCTGTAAAGAAATAGACTAAAAAGGTTTGAGAGGAGGGTTATTTAATTATTTGTCCACTCCCCCAGACTAAATTCTGTGTGTTTGAGAAGAATTGTGTTTTTAGTTAAGACTAGGTAAACACAACACCACTATCCAAGGTTTGTCTACCCTTTTTTTTTTTTTTTTTTAGGCCGTTTAAATTTGAATGTTTGTAAGAGGAGAGTATTGGAAAGTTCATACTAGGTAATGAACAGTTCTCAGCTTGTCTCGGCCTGTCCTGGAATACAAGAGGCCTCTTGTGTTGCGAGCGCTCGGGCCGGCGTGACCAAGCATCTGGTTGTTCTCAAACTAGCAGCTTGGAAATAAACTCTGTTTAAATTATCAGCCAGCAAGGGGTCATGCTCAAAATATGCTTGTTTTCTGCTGACCAAAACAGTTGTGCTATTTCACAGGCTGTGAGTTAAAGACAGGGGAAGGGGGTAAACTTCTTGGGTTCAACTTTTAAAACCATAATAAACAACTTATAAAAATCTTCACTGAAACAGTTATAGATTGTAAAAGCATACAGCTGGTCTGCATTACAAAAGGAAAACAAAGCAGAAGCTGTGAATTTACAAATCATTTTACAGGGAGGTCACTGAGTTTCTTTGAAATACCGGTTCTTGTTTTGCTGTGTGTTTTCTTAACCCCAGCTGGTTTTCAGTATTTTTTAGCACTGGAAAATGCAACACCGTATCAGTGGCCCAAAGTTTTTGTGGCCACATGTGCATGAACCACCTGTTCTACATGAAGATGAGCAAATAAAATGGATAATTTATTAAATAACTTGCATTGATCATACATATCTTATTATTCTATTCAAGAAATATAGGTATTTATGACTTTAGTTATAAAAATAGTCATTTTTACTTGCATACTTGAGCATTTGAACTGCCTTAGTTTTGCAATACTGTATATAGTAAGGTGCTGTTGAATTGTATATGCAAATTAAGGCATATTGTCATATGGTATAGCAATGAGTAATGGACAACCTGTATATAATATGATTAAGCAAAGAGTATGTTAGATATGGTTACACCTATTAATTCAGTATTTAAAGGTGCAGTATTAAAGGTACAGTCCTGAAGGTGACTGTGTGCAAGGTATACATCACTTGTTCCAATGGACTTGAACAGTTGCATTAATTTAAATTAATGTAACCTGTGTTCACCACACTGCTGGGGAAAATATTACATAATAAAAACATTTACATTGAATCCAGAACATGCTTCTGAATTCCTCACTGGAAACCCCAGATCTAATTACTGAACTGAGTGAATTGAATGCTAACTGAAAAAATTATATTGCTTGAAAAATTTGCACGTTTACAAATATACACATTTTGCCCTTAGAGATGGGTAGGAACTAAGTTACATCCATAGTTAAAAAAAAAAAAAAAAAAAAATGTCAAGGACCATTTGTCCTTGTTGTTAAAGTAAAAGGGCACTGTGAAATGAGTTTCCGTGTTGCTAACTCTGCACCTCCTGCAGTGCAGTAGTGTGGGATAATGACTAGATTAAGCAGTAGTGAAATGGGTATTGTCTAGAAAAGGACAATGAGCATTGGCGAGACATATTCATGAAGGCCATTGGAAGAGCAACATTTGTGGTGTCTTTTCGGGGGAGTTATTCCTGACCAAATCCTAAGTTATCTCAATATTACATTTCAGAAAAACAACTCTTGTTCTAATAGTCGCAGCATGTTTAGTGGCCAGTGGGGTGTGGTGGCGCAGTGATTTTAAAAATGAATCCAAAAAATTACAGATAAATACATAACCTAACTTGAGCTGACAAGAATCCTGGCTATTTAACCCAGGCAGTAATTATATGATTATAAAAGTATTTCTGTTTCACACAGTGTTTAAGTACACAACAAAATACAGACCATTACATCACTTAAAAAATATATATATACAGTGCCTTGCAAAAGTTTTCAGACCCCTGACCAATTCTCTCATATTACTGAGTTACAAATGGTACATTGAAATTTCATTCTGTTCGATATTTTATTTTAAAACACTTAAACTCAAAATCAATTATTGTAAGGTGACGTTTGTTTTATGTTGGGAAATATTTAAGAAAAATAAACTGAAATATCTTGCTTACATAAGTATTCAACCCCTGTGCTGTGGAAGCTCCCAGTTTGCACCGATGAAAGACATTGCCCTAACGAGGACACAATTACCTTACCATTGGCCTTCACCTGTGAACCATTAAAGTTGCTGTCACATTTTCTGGATAAAAACCCCACTGTTGAAGGATCATTGGTAAGGCTGTGAATCTGAAGGAAAATGAAGACCAAAGAGCATTCCACAGAAGTTAGAGATAAAGTAATACAAATGCATAGATTAGGGAAAGGGTACAAAATAATATCCAAGTGTTTGGATATCCCAGTGAGCACAGTTGGAACAATAATCAGGAAGTGGAAGCTGCATCACACCACCCAGGCACTGCCAAGAAAAGGCCGTCCCTCAAAACTCAGCGCTCAAACAAGAAGGAGACTTGTGAGAGAAGCCACAGAGGCCAACAATCACTTTGAAGGAGCTACAGAGTTCAGTGGCTGGGAGTGGAGTAATGGTGCACCAGTCAACCATGCACGAGCTCTGCATAACACTGGCCTGTATGGGAGGGTGGCAAGAAAGAAGCAGTTACTCAAAGTACCATCTGAAAGCACATCTGGAGTTTGCCTGAAAGCATGAGAGCGACCCAGCAGCGATGTGGGAAAAGGTTTTGTGGTCAGATGAGACCAAGATAGAGCTTTTTGGCCAAAACTCAAAGCGCTGTGTGGCGCAAACCTAACACTGCCCATGCCTCAAGACACACCATCGCTACAGTGAAGTGTGGTGGTGGCAGCATCATGCTGTGGGGATGCTTCTCATCAGCAAGGACTGGGCATCTTGTTACAACTGAAGGAAGAATGGATGGAGCAAAATACAGGAAAATACTGCAAGAGAATCTGCTTCAGTCTGCTAAAAACTGAAGCTCGGGAGGAAATTCACCTTTCAGCAGGACAATGATCCCAAGCACAAGGCCAAAGCAACATTGGAGTGGCTCAAGAACAAAAAGGTGAATGTCCTACAGTGGCCCAGTCAAAGTCCTGATCTCAATCCCATCGAGAATCTATGGCACCATTTGAAAATTGCGGTCCAGAAGCGTCGTCCAACCAACCTGAACAACCTGGAGCAAATCTGCCAAGAAGAATGGGCCAAAATCACTCCTACACTGTGTGCAAAGCTGGTATATACTTACCCCAAAAGACTTAAAGCTGTTATTGCAGCAAAAGGTGGCGCTACCAAATATTAATGTGTGGGGGTTGAATACTTATGCAAGCAAGATATTTCAGTTTTTTATTTTTCTTAAATATTTCCCAACATAAAACCAGCTAGGTAGCTCTGGAGATAAACAGAGATCTGCAGTAGTTATATCAAAAAGCAAGAAGTCCCTGTGCTACAGTATCTGTTGTCTTGTTTATTTAAGTACATTTTAAATGATTTCCTTACATCTCATTGAACAGAATGAAGCAAAGTAAAGCTTAGGAAATTGACTTTTACAACATGCAACATGTATTGGTTAAATCAAAAAACAAGGTAAACTATACATTTGCAGAAAACTGCTTTAATGGAAGCTGTATACATCAGCATAACACAGCATGTTGAGTTTTAAAGGCAGCTTACTGGAGCAGTTCGAGAGAATGCCAACTCCGAAAAAATTTGTGTGCCTAATGTCTTTAAACTGAGCCCTGTGTGATGCTATGTAAGGGAGCACTTGGCAGTTGTGGTGTATAGATAACTATTTACTAACTTTTGAGTCTCTTTCCGTGCTGCTTAGTACAAATGGATACAAGGGGGTAAAAAAAAAAGACTAATTGCTAATGGTATCTAAAGGCTTATTGGCATGAATCATGCGAGTAAGAATTCAGTACTATGTCATGCACCACTATGTAAGATTGGCGACTTTCCTTTTAGAGTTTTATGACACTGGTTGCCGATTTTGTTGATCCAATACCTGAGAGCATTGTGAAGGTCACTGAATTTTGCAGACACACTTTGCATAGCTGCTGTAGCTCTGTTGATCTCCGAAAACACTTTTCCTTGCTCATATTCTGATCCAAGCTTTTCATGTTTGCGAGACGGAGTGCTTTTACTCAAAGGTAACATTTCTTACCTACGTGCATTACATCTGCATCTTGCTATTCAGTTTGCTAACTATTCAATGTATACTTTTGTCAGAAATGAATTGTTATAGATGTAGCAGTTGTGGTTTGTACCAATATGCATTTTTTAGTTTTCAATATCGTGATCGACAGGGTTTTGCTGGCAATTAATATTAAAAAATAATGGGTATTTTGCAATACGTCGCTGTGCCTGAAGTACTACAGTTTTTTTTTAAAATTTTTATAAGGGACCTTACAGACACATTTTTTCTACTGTATTTTGAAAAGAAATGACTCCACTGATACAATGTGACAACCTTAGGTACAAATTGTTCATGATAGATTCAATTCTGTAAGGGAATTCCGTACAATGCACATCATAAACCTATGCTGAGGGATTTAAACTGTATATTGCCGTGCAATTCTTAGGCTGAAGAAAATGGATGCAGTGCAAATTTCCTCAAATGTTATCCTTATAGATCGGGCTTCTGATATTCGGTTTTAACCTTTAAAACACCACCGATTTTGTTTAGAAAAAATAAAAATGAAATCGGTGGATAGCCAATAAACACCGGAAAAACTGGAAATAGTTAATCATACCCTTTTTTCCCATTAAAAAAATAAAACCTACTACAAATAATACATTTCCCAGAGCTGCTGGGCAATGTCCCGCCTTCCTGACTGTCTCTATCATTGATTCATTCTGAATACATTAATCCCGCCACAACTACTGAGTGACAGCAAATTCCTACATTTCTATTCGAGACTCCTCTTGTGAGATTTAAAATAAGATTACAATCAGGGATAGAGACTTGTTAGCGGGATTTAAAGCTGTATTACGGTTAAGATACAGAGGATTTAAAACAGAATTGTGGCGAAATGTAAAAAAAAAAGCCTACACACAAAAACCCTAAAAGAATGTGCCCATGACTATGGGGATTTCATTGTGGAAAGCGGTAAAGGAAAGGTACAACTTAAGTGTGCAAGTACTGTAAAATTACTATACATATTTTTGCCAGGAAAAAAAACAAAACGCTGAAGTATTTTGGAAAGTAAGCGAAATCACAAATTACACAGTATATAAAAAACAAAAGCCGATTTTACGTGAAACTCAACTAGTTAAAAATAAGCACCAAAAACTACATTAATAAAAACAGAAGCCCTATTTATAAATAAGAATCTGTGATGGGCTAAAATTCCAATGTTGTAGTGATAGGAAAATATCAGCGGGTGGCAGCATTGGTCAACAATTGGAATCCATAATTTTACTATTTTACAGGCTTGCATGAATTATAATTGATGCATTTACAGCTGTGTTAAAGCTATTAAACATTAGTCTTATGTTGGACTTCATTTGAGAATAAAATACATTTTTTTAAATTTTAAATATGCAATCATCAAAATATGCTTTACCCTTCATTGTTTTATACAGCTAAAATTAGCTCTCAATCTGTATGCTGTGATTAAATAAACTGTTGTATTGCAGCACTGACTGTTTTATTTCACTATTCTATACTGTATTACTTATAAAGAATTGCACTGGTATCTTATAGATAGGGATAGAGAAGATTTCAGAATTGCCTGGTATACATGCAAAGAAAGCATTTTTAGTGGCATACCCTACTGGTGCCAGTAGATGGCAATATTAGACAATTACCTGATCTGTACTTCACTGTTTTGGCTTACAAGACATAAACTGCATAAAGACACAGGCACAATATGACTTCACTATAGATGCATGAATTATAATGTATGAGTTCTCTAGAATATCAATAAAATCATACAGTTTATCTATATGGCAGAAGCAATTTTTGTTGATGATAAAGAAACAATTTAATTATGGTGTACATTTAGTTATCTCCTTGATTGTGACAGAAAGGAAACCTTAGCCAGAGCTGTTTAGATTTAACTTTACCAGTTTCCACATTTACATCAGTACTGTGATACTAGAAAATATATACTGTATGGATCCATTACAGGCATATTAATGAACAAATACTAAAAAAAAAAAAAAAATCAGAATTATAAGCAGTAAAATGGCAGTGAGCATGCTTCTTAAAAGCCTACACCTTCCATGTGCAGCTGTAGCTGTTCATTCATGAAAAATATAATTTTCAAACAGGGCTGACTGGCTCAACGGCGCACTAGCTACGCAATATTACTCAGAGCTGCTTGTGTCCAATCGCAATACTGCAGCTTCACCCCCTTTACTTCACATACTGCCTCAGCTTACAGTTACCAGTGTTGAGCACAAAGCTCAAACTGCTATACATGGCTTTAAACGCGTAAAGGGATCAGGAGTTTATTACAGGGGATCCGAGAAATCGAATGGTGCATGTTGCTGGTACTGCTACCCTTGTTGTTGGCTGTACAGTAGAGTCTTGTGCAGTGTATGATGGATGTGGGTTCTTGATTTTTGCCTGCGACTGCAATTTTAATGGCTGTCCAAACAAATGCACAGCTTGTCAACAGACTTGGAATGTAGAAATATAATGTATTAAATTCCTGCTTTCCAGCATCTGTGTTTTTTTTTTTTTTTTTTTTTTTTTAAATTTGAAACTGTAACCAATCTAAACAAATTGGCTACTATAAACACTTACAACTGACCTGGTAAGAGCAGATGATCACTCGTTTAGGTAGCTGTACAACACAATCCCTGTACTTTG
The DNA here is from genome assembly GCF_017654505.1 of Polyodon spathula. Lineage (NCBI taxonomy): Eukaryota > Metazoa > Chordata > Actinopteri > Acipenseriformes > Polyodontidae > Polyodon > Polyodon spathula. The sequence goes on from NC_054537.1 coordinate 70,555,000, forward strand.
GGTCACCGTGGCAACCAGGTCGGCACATTTAGGAATCTGGAAGGTGTTAAGCTGGGATACGTGACCATTTCTCAATAATTGCTGCATTTAATTCCTTTAGGGCAGTTTGGGGAAATCTGCGGTAAGAGGTGGAGGTGTTCAGCACAAATAACAGCTGCTTGTAATTACGGAAGAAAATGGTGTGCTGTGAGGATGTGCAGGCTGTAAAGGAAAACTGTTTATTCCACACTGAAAATCTATGAAGAAAAATCAAAACCTAACCATGCTCACTTTTTCTTCCAGACTTTTTTATGGAGATGACTGCAGTCTACAGCCAATATGTTGATTGCAAACCTATTTCTCCTAATAGTAATTGCATTTTAAGCTGTAAATACTAAAGGTCATTGGCACTCTTAATTCAGAAATCCATGTGGACTTTTAGTAGGAGCTGGGTTCAGAAAAATGATTTTAGGAGAAAGTTTTGTTTGTGTTCACTCCCGATTAAAGCACTGTAGGCCTATAAACGTCCCTTGAATGAACCACAATCACTATGCAAGCATTGTCTCAACCCTTCCCTCCAGATTTAGTTTATTCTTATTGAAAATCTGTGTCCATATAAAACTAAAGTTGAACGGAATCGTATTTGATGTAAATACATAACTATCTTTAGGGTATGTGGATACCTTTTTAAAAGGATGTAGAGTGGTGGAGAAACAATTCAATGAGTATGTTGGTCTAAAACAGACATGAAAACAATTATGGCAGATTTGTAACTTCATTAGTAAGGCTGTAACTCTGCTTTGGTGTTTCTCTCCTTGCATTGCCTCAAGTTGGCTGGCAGCGTTGAACTGAAGTACCTTGACCATCTAGCTTCCTTCTACTAAAGTGTATGCAAGTTATTGGGACATTCTCAATTGTTTTTACTTCAGTAAAGCTTTTGTAAAAACACAAACCCACACATATTGCCTTTTAAAATAGAAACATTTCTGTCCTATAAAACCTAGAATCTAGTTATTGTACAGCTGTCTGGGCTACTGTAAGATGTTTACCCCTCGGCCATTTATAAAGTTTACCTTTCTGCGACTGCCAGACTAGATGCTCTTTGACCTCCTACTTTAATGACTTTTCAATCCAGAGCGATGGTGCAGTGCAGCCACTTTTTCAGGGAGAGAGCATGGAACTGTGAGGCTAGTGTATTTCCAACCCTGGGGAAAACCCAACAAAAGAGTGAGTGGCCTGTCTCTTTCTGACCTTTGCGGCATCCAGAATTGGTTGCCTAAAGAACATTAACATTCACACACTGTTTTTTACACTTCATTTTGTGAACTGCACTGTTGGTGGATTAGGTAAATCTTGTAATGTGTTGGTTAATACTTATTTTAATAAATTATTTTATTTTAATATTAATTTAGTTCTCTAAAACCTTGGATGAAATTAAAGTAATTACAGTATGGACTTAGGTGTGAGGAAGATGCTAATAAGTAGGCTTTGTAAATCTAATTTGTCGACATTCAAATGGTGTTCAAGGCTATTTTTCTAAAGCTGTTTTCTTTTAAAAGATAACCTATTTTGAATCTCTTTTTTTTTTTTTTTTTTTTTATAAATTAGAGTGCATTACTTTTACCACCTGCTGTAGTGAAGCTGAAATGACTGCTGACCTGAAGAGACTGGTGTACTTGTTTAGTATTAATTCTGCATGTCTAGTCTGCAGCCTTGTAGTACTGGAGAGGTTCAAATAAAGATAAAGAGAAAAATAAATGGATGTTTTAAAAGGGGACTATTCTGTTCGAGATAAATTGCAGTCATACTTAATGTACTTGAAGAAGGAAAGAAAAACATGTCCCATAGTAAGAAAAACACACAAGATTTATTCATTTACAGGTTGCAAAATTGACTATTTGAAAATGTAATGTTTTATTTTTAATTACTGCATGTTTAAATTACTACAATTTACTGGCAAAATATTTTCGGTGTAAGCAGATGCAGGATACCACTGTGAAGGGGTTGTCTTGTTTCATACTGGTTGTATATTGTAGCCTAATCTAGGCTATTTGGATATAGTACAAAATATTTTCTTAAGTATACTTTTTTTTTTTGTTTAATTTTAGGCATACTTAAAAAAAAAAAAAAAAAGTGCTTATCAGTGTGAGTGTCATTTTTCGTTGTATAAATGTTATAATTGGTCTGCTCTTATTCTTGGATGGGGTTCTCCCATTTGTTATTTATTGAATTAATTCTACTACATTATAATGGGGCTTCTAATTTTTGGTTTTAACCAATTTTAAAAACTAGGGGTGCACCGATAATCGGTAGCCTATCGGCATGACACCGCTTTTATAAGGAAAAAAACAACACAACCGGCGATGTACACTGATATTCATGCTCGAATTTCTTCCTGCACAATTTAATGTTTAATCAGGCGCACTTACTATACTAGTGACGCAAGAATACGGAAACAGTCATTTACCCCAGTGCTGATCATCCAGCAAAAGAGCGTTGTGTTTGGAATTTTTTTTTTTTTTTTTTTTTTTTTTTTAAATATCCGAAGACAGTAGGTAGCAGTGTTGTGTGCAGCAGAACAGACTTGATGCTACATTATCCAACGACGAACTGTGAGAGTATTTTCCACAACCAAACAGAAAAACAAGACTGCCGGGTTGTTATAATAATAATAATAATAATCATATTTTTGCACAATGTACTTCAAAATGGTCTTTTGTAATGTGTTTGTCTTGCTTAATCTGCATTGTTTGCAGGTGTATTCGATAACATTTTGAAGCAGAAAATGAGTTACTGTGCAGACTTTTTGTTAAGTAACAAATTCAAGTTTGACTGAATTTTGTGACTGGCAATTGGAGTGTGTGTGTATATATAGTGAACAGTTCAAGTTGTGTTGCATTTAAGCGATATAAGTTAGTCACATTATTGTTTTCTACAGAAGTGTTTTTACTACAAATGCGGTGTGTTATTTTTGTGTGACCTGTATTGGACAAATGTATAAATTGCTGTCAAGCACACAATGTAGGTCTTGTTCTAGTAGTTTACAATAGCTTATCTGTCTCAGTATATGCCGATTTATATGGGTAGATAACTATCAGTATCGGCCAAGAAAATCTTTATCGGTGCACCCCTAATAAACCGATAAAACATCGATACAAAAATGAAACTGGTGTATAACCAATAAACGCAGGAAAACAGTTGAAATGGTTAATCAATTCATGTTGACCACCCCTTTTCCCATTTAAAAAAATTGAAAAAAAATACATTTCCCACTACAGCTGGGCAATGTATCTCCTTCCTGACTTGTAGCTGTCATTCGATTTGTTCTGAATACTTTAAACCCGCCCCAACTACTGAGCGTCAGCGCATTCCTATATTTCTATTGGAGACTCCGCTTGCCAGATTTAAAATAAGATTAGAATTAGGAGTGGAGGTTTGCTCTTGGGATTTAAAGCTGTATTAAAGGTAAAATACAGAGGATTTAAAACCAGAATTGCAAATTGTGGCGAAATGCAAAAAAAATGCCTACACACAAAAACCCCAGAAGAATATGCCCGTGACCTGGAGGATTTCATTGTGGAAGACTGTAAAGGAAAGAAAGAAGTATTGTTTTGTTACTACTGTAGATGTTTTGACAGAAAAAATGGCCAAGCATTTTGAAAAGTAACTGAAAATACTAATTTCATACAATATGTAAAAAGCAAAACCCCTTTTTTTTTTTTTAAAAGAGAGATTTACAGACGACTCGACTAAAAATAAGCACCAAAAAAAAATAAAAGAAATTTAATAAAAACCAAAATAAAAACCTAATGCCTGAAATTTGTACTGTAATACCAAGGCTGAAAACTGACAAAACATATTCCAAAACTAGCCAATGCACTGATCTCTCACATACAAGTCATTAGTCTTACACTAAGCTAAGAACGATCTGAATGATCTACTGCTGTGTGTACTGGAACTGAGTTTAATCCAAGGTTAAATCTTGCTAATGGCTATAGTCCAATCACTGCAGAGAAGAGCATTTCTATGGAAACGTCCAAAGTTAAAATAAGGAAGTGAAATTAAAAGTTGTTTTATATCAAAAGGCCATGAGTGCAGATAGCATATGAGTTGTTTTGTTACTGATTGGTACTCAATTGGGTAGACAAGCACAAAGGAGGGAACATTCAGTTTTGTCCAATTTTAGCATTTGATTCCGTTTTAATACGGTACCTAACAACTTAAAACATGTTAAAGGGAATGACTCGGTTTTCTCCGCGTATCTCCACAGCCCTACACTACATCAGTGGAAATTAATACAAATATAGTGTGCAAGCATGATTTGATGCCTTTTGATCTTGTTTTACAATGCTGCACGTTCCAGATAAATGCTAATCTCCTTAGCACCCTACTTAAGGAGCACTCTCATTTTATTTACTTTGCAACCAGCATTTTGCGATAATTAAGCATTACCTGTCACAGCACAAACTATGGACTTCATAGTTAAAATACAAAAATGCCAATGTTCTGGGGACAAAATAACATTTAATTCACAAGTCCCCAGTGCATCTTGATTTATTTGTATTTATGGTGAACTTGGTAGTTGAACTAGCACTGCTGGAGACTAAAGCCTGCTATCTGTCAACATCTAAAACTTTTGGTAAACATCTTTTTGATAAGGTCTTGTGAACACCTGTTAATTTTGAAGACTCTTCGTATAATCAGTAAAGCTTGCTTCATGTACTGTAATACTACCCAGGTAAACTGCTGGTTTAAAACCCTGTTTAATCTCCAACATCTGCCTGGTTGCACTTTTTTTGTCAGTATCAGACTGCCAGAATGTCATCCTCCAGCTGTCAGTCTTGTAGTAACCATATTTTAAAGTTGGGAGGGATTTTTTTTTTTTTTTTTTCCCCAGCCTCTATCGGGGAAAGCATTGTTGAAGTTTTCTTTCTTATGTTTACACATTAACCCTGTCAGAAAGGGCCATCTGCTGTAGTTCCTTGATGTTTACAGTGCGATAAGGGATAAGCATGATAAACAAACAATGACAACCAAATGCAGGGCCTTAACTAAGTCTGGGGAAAGGAAGGTGGTCAACTGACTTCATGCAAATGCTTCCTTTTTGTTAAAGTCCCAAATCTGCATTCACCGTTGCATGATAAACAAGGCAGACTATCTCCATGAGGTCAGTCCGATTGGATCCCATGCAGTAGTGACATTTTGCTACCTGCTGTGCTGTGTGAGGCAGGTTTCTGAGAGTATCACGAATCAGACTGCTGGTGCATGTGAAAGCTTTTATTCAGATTAAAGTCACACAAAGCACGGCATGGCTCCTGTGGCATATTGACTGTTATCTGAGTGAGGGTAACAGGCAAGCTTTCTAAATGGAGAGAACTGAATAATACAGCAGGAAATGAGCTGAGCCTTATTAAGGTTAACAATTGAAAATCTTAATTTCTAGAAATTGTAGGGAAACGGTGTGACCATACTATATAACTTGACAAGTGTGTGTGTTATTTTTTTTTAAATATTGTTTTCCTTTTAAAAATGTGTTCCTGCTTTAGTTTTCCACTTACAATTAATTGCAATAGAATTTAAATCATGTACAGTAAATGATTTGTACAGGATTTGCAGCCACCAGTTAACTTCTCATTTTATTTTGTTAATCAGGTGGCATTAACTTGGTGCAGCTAATGTTCTCTTTGCTTATGGAAGTTCTGAAGACCAGCGTTTGGTCGAGGCATTCAGCTGCTTGAAGTAGATTCTCCCTAAGCCAGTGCAAATTCTTTACATCATCAAACGTGTTCATGTGCTGTGCTCTGCTGCTTTTTCTTTAGATTTAGTCTTCCTGTCATGTGTCCCAACCTGGGTTTGATTTCCACGCTGCCTCTTTATGAACTGTATTCATTTAATTTTTATGCATGCAGGACCATAACCAGAGCTGTCATTCTACCAAGGTCAAACTCAGGTTTCAAGCTATGGCTGGCAGTATTTATATGACTGCTTGGTATTTACTATTCAACCTCCAAATCTGTGTTACATGGCAAACCAACAGAGAAAATCAAGGAGTCTTTTGTACTTTATCAGAATTTTTACATGAGCATCAGCATTGATGATGCAAAAAAACAACCGAGAACATGACCTCGGTGCCCTCCTAGCTAATTACGGTCATGTATCCATTAATTTTTAAAAGTAATTTGATTTAATTTCTGAATTAAAACCACCAACTGGACCTACAGAGGTAGTCCTGAGTCCGTGACAAGGAGCGCTTTTGGAAGTTTGCTTTGGTTTCCACTGAGTAAGGCTCTCGGGACTAATATATTTGACTTGTCAATTGTCTTGCACCATTTAAAGCCCATACAGATATTTTTGCAAAACGACAAAGCTTACATTTGGTTGTGTCCCCCCAAAAGAGATCTCACATTAAGGGTCTATTATGAGTACATGCCTGCCAAATTCCTAGCACTGCTGTACTGTATGTTCACATTATTAGTGTTTTAGATTTATTAGATTCATTTTCCTGCCTTTGGCGGATGTGAAAACCAGCTGGATTCAGCAGACTAACATTTCTGCCTTGTTAATGTATTGGAAGTCTTCACTTTTATCCTACCCAGATTCATGCCACTGTCTTCGCCCTGATTTTCTTATAGGTGGGCAAGAGTACCATTACACTAACCTTGACTTTGAATGGACAGTTGCTACTTTTGTTATTCCACAAGCTGTTGTGGATGTTGGTCATGTCGAGCTACTTTTTCATTGTCTTGATACCTGATGGTTTATCTGTTGAGTTGCTATGTTTATATCCTTTGTGTTGCTGCTTTTGATATCCTTGAATGTTGCTGCTGACATCTATTTCGGCCCCCCCACCTATTAACATCTGCTGGCTGTTGGCCCATGCTTGGCACTGCTTTGTGATGTGTCGCCCAAAACCACACGCTGGTGTGAGTCCAGTTAGGTAAAGCCATTGGGTTGGTTCTTTTATCATTGAAAGAAATTGTCTGTTTTGGAGCTTCTGTTATCTTTTGTAGTTATTCTTGGCTTTCATCTAATCTCTACTGGCTGTTCAGGGACAAATACTTCATATTTAATGAGAGGTCATCCAGAGTTGTTGGTTAGTTGGAAGATACTGACAGAATAAGCCTGTATCTGCAGAGAACAAGGCAGGGTGAATGCTTTACTACTTGGTCTTTAGAGCACCAGCATATATAATTCCTAATAAATATTATTTTAAATTGTAAGGTTTTTATTTATTTTTTTATTCTGAAGTATGTGTCAAAATAGATTAGATTAGATTATACTGTGGGATTTGCTTTTTCCCAGGAAAAGCCTCAGGCAGCTAAGTGGGAAGGCACTTTTAACAAGTCCACATGCAGGATTAAGCATTGGGTTCTTTCATCAATTTATTATAAATCAGGCTTTGAAAACAGCATAACTTTTTACCAAAGCAGTCATGAAAATATTTGGTGTTAAGAGAATTCATTTTTAATATTTTGTCAAAGTCTTGAAGCTTTGGAGGCATTATATGCGCTTTGCATGTTTGATATTGGTAATGGAGCTTTTCAGTTTACATAAAGTTGTAATGCTACCTTGTGATGACCAGTCTCAATCTAAAATAGGAGTAACATCAAGCCCTCAATGTACTTTTGTCCTTTCCCTCTTATCAGTGACTTCTGATGTCATCATCTTAAAACCTGTATTTATGGTAGGTCTTTTGACAGGCGATGAATCTGCCTGCAGCATAACTGCTGACAGCTTTAGAAAGCAGGCAGAACAGACCTCTGAAGATGCCTCTGGTATTGTCCAACTGTAAACTGTGCAACCACTGCCTCACTCCAACAGTAGTTTAGGGCAGTGGTTCTCTTTGTGGACTGTCTGGTTATATATATATATATATATATATATATATATATATATATATATATATATATATATATATATATAAATAAAGATTATAGCTCAACATTCATAGTTCTGACTGTGCTGGTACTTCATGGATGTATTGTAACTTCACAGATTATTATGTACATTTCTGCATTTCTGCTATAATTATCCATTTAAAAAAAAAATAAAGAATTCCCCCCTCAGTAAATTTCTGGTAATGGAAAGTAAACTAGAACCGTTCTTCAAAACTCCAATTTTAAAATAACTTTGCTCGCAGAAACAGGCCCATCCATCACAATAAAACTAACAAAAGCATAGACTTATTTTTTCATAGTATTACAGCGATTTTTTTTTTTTTGTGCTAATTTTTCAGATCAGCGATATTGTTTATTGTGTGGTCCTGCAAGAGGTAAAAAAAAATTATACTATATATATATATATATATATATATATATATATATATATATATATATATATACACATATATATATACATACATACACATACATATACATACATACATATACACACACACACACAGTGGCTTGCAAAAGTATTCAGACCCCTGACCAATTCTCTGATATTACTGAATTACAAATGGTACATTGAAATTTCGTTCTGTTTGATATTTTATTTTTAAACACTGAAACTCAAAATCAATTATTGTAAGGTGACATGGGTTTTATGTTGGGAAATATTTAAGAAAAATAAAAAACTGAAATATCTTGCTTGCATAAGTATTCAACCCCCACACATTAATATTTGTTAGAGCCACCTTTCGCTGCAATAACAGCTTTAAGTCTTTTGGGGTAAGTATGTACTAGCTTTGCACACAGTGTAGGAGTGATTTTGGCCCATTTTTCTTGGTAGATTTGCTCCAGGTTGTTTGGACAGCACTTGTGGACCGCAATTTTCAAATAGTGCCATAGATTCTCAATGGGATTGAGATCAGGACTTTGACTGGGCCACTGTAGGACATTCACCTTTTTGTTCTTGAGCCATTCCAATGTTGCTTTGGCCTTGTGCTTGGGATCATTGTCCTGCTGAAAGGTGAATTTCCTCCCAAGCTTCAGTTTTTTAGCGGACTGAAGCAGATTCTCTTGCAGTATTTTCCTGTATTTTGCTCCATCCATTCTTCCTTCAATGGTAACAAGATGCCCAGTCCCTGCTGATGAGAAGCATCCCCACAACATGATGCTGCCACCACCATACTTCACTGTAGGGATGGTGTGTCTTGAGCCATGGGCAGTGTTAGGTTTGCGCCACACATAGCGCTTTGAGTTTTGGCCAAAAAGCTCTATCTAGGTCTCATCTGACACAAAACCTTTTCCCACATTGCAGCTGGGTCACTCTCATGCTTTCTGGCAAACTCCAGACGTGCTTTCAGATGGTACTTTTTGAGTAACGGCTTCTTTCTTGCCACCCTCCCATACAGGCCAGTGTTATGCAGAGCTGTTGATATGGTTGACTGGTGCACCATTACTCCACTCCCAGCCACTGAACTCTGTAGCTCTTTCAAAGTGACTGTTGGCCTCTCTGTGGCTTCTCTCACAAGTCGCCCTCTTGTTTGAGTGCTGAGTTTTAAGGGACGGCCTTTTCTTGGCAGTGCCTGGATGGTGTGATGCAGCTTCCACTTCCTGATTATTGATCCAACTGTGCTCACTGGGATATCCAAACACTTGGATATTATTTTGTACCCTTTCCCTAATCTATGAATTTGTATTACTTTATCTCTAACTTCTGTAGAATGCTCTTTGGTCTTCATTTTCCTTCAGATTCACAGCCTTACCAATGATCTTTCAACAGTGGGGTTTTTATCCAGAAAATGTGACAGCAACTTTAATGGTTCACAGGTGGAGGCCAATGGTAAGGTAATTGTATCCTTGTTAGGGCAATTTCTTTCATCGGTGCAAACTGGGAGCTTCCACAGCACAGGGGTTGAATACTTATGCAAGCAAGATATTTCAGTTTTTTATTTTTCTTAAAAATATTTCCCAACATAAAACCAATGTCACCTTACAATAATTGATTTTGAGTTTCAGTGTTTTAAAAATAAAATATCGAACAGAACGAAATTTCAGTATACCATTTGTAATTCAGTAATATGAGAGAATTGGTCAGGGGTCTGAATACTTTTGCAAGGCTGTGTGTGTGTGTGTGTGTGTGTGTGTGTGTGTATGTATAATATATATATATATATATATATATATAGATATAGATATATATATATATCTACCATATATATATATATATATGTTTTTTTTCCATCTTGAACGCCCTGGTGGACCACACAATAAACAATATCTCTGATCTGAAAAATTAGCACATAAAAATAAAATCAAAATCGCTGTAATACTATGAAAAAATAAGTCTATGCTTTTGTTAGTTTTAATGTGATGGATGGGCCTGTTTCTGTGAGCAAAGTTATTTTAAAATTGGAGTTTTGAAGAATGGTTCTAGTTTACTTTCCATTACCAGAAATTTACTGAGGGGGGAATTCTTTATTTTTTTTTAAATGGATAATTACAACAGAAATGCAGAAATGTACATAATAATTTGTGAAGTTACAATACATCCATGAAGTACCAGCACAGTCAGAACTATGAATGTTGAGCTATAATCTTTATTTATAAAGCATAATGTTTGGATACTGCACGCTGATTGGCTTTTGAGGATTTTTTACACTGCAGTTATATAGTACAATGCATGGTGGAACATATTTTTGCCGAAATACAGTTCAGTTAATACATGATCAATGCACAACAAACCCACAATAACTATGCACATTGTTGTGAGGCGTTTTTAAAAAAATTGTGGTATTCCTATCATCACATTTTTATATTTTTGGAGGCATGACCATAGAATGGCTAGAATTGCAAGAAGTAAAACCTCCTTTTTATGGTAAAAGATGATTTAACAAATAAACAATTTAATAAAATCGAAGAACTAATTCTAGGCATTTTTTTTTTTTTATTGAAAGAAATTCAATTTTATTCAAAGAAATGGTAATCAACTTAAACAGTTTTGTCTTAAAAATGTAAACTGTCTGTTAAGATAATTCTATGCTTTAGTGCGTAATTCGCCTGGTCAAGAGTACTCAATTTGGTTACGTTGGTCGCCGTGCTGGTCTCAGTTGCTCTGTAAAAAAACAGTGCTGCAATAAACCACAGTGATAGCCTGTTGGTGACCAAGCATTTAAAGATGCCAATAATGTATTTTTGTATTGCCTTCTTTGGCTGACATTGCTAACATTGCGGATTGTGTTAGCTCTGTTTATAGAGGGATTGGAGACCAGCACAGAGC